>NW_023994608.1:17500-40000 GCF_015586225.1 Lucilia sericata | reverse complement strand
ATCACTAATATTAGTACCAAAAAGGGGAAGAATTTTAGTACCAAATATTTCGTAAACCTTTTAAATCTGCTGTTAAGACTTGGATTATGTAAATAATGCAAAAATATGTAATTTAAAAGATTTGTAACAAAATTTTAATATAAATAAGGAAAGGAATGCTAAAAAGTACTTAAAAGGGGATAAATTTAGTACCAAATTACTTTATAATAGTAAAAAGCATATTTTTGCAACTAAAGTTTTAGTAAGAAGGACAAAAGTATGAAGTATAATACAAATTTAGACTTCCGTTTATCAAGAACATTTTAATAGTACCAAAAGGGGGACAATTTTAGTACCAAATCTTTCAATAACCTCTTAAATCTGTTAAATCTGAGTTGTATTATGTAAATAATGCAAACAAACTTTCCTAATAAAATGAGGTTATGTAAAAGGTATGAAAAGTTAAATAGTACTAAAAAGGGATAAATTTAGTACCAAAATGATTTCTAATTGTAAAAAAACATGTTTCTGCAACTAAAATACTTCTTGTATGTAATACAAGACTAATTTCGATTTCAGTTAATTAAGAAAACTTCAATAGTACCAAAAAAGGGGAGAATTTTAGTACCAAATCTTTTGATAACCTTTTAAATCGGCTGTTAAGACTTGGATTAGGTTAATAATACCTAAAATTGTTAATTGAAAACTTTCCTAATAAACTGAAGTTATAAGTAAGTAATGAAAAGTTAAATAGTACTAAAAAAGGGATAAATTTAGTACCAAAATGATTTCTAATTGTTAAAAAACATGTTTCTGCAACTAAAATACTTCTTGTGTGTAATACAAGACTAATTTTGATTTTAGTTTATCAAAAAGACTTTAATAGTACCAAAAAAAGGGGAGAATTTTAGTACCAAATCTTTTGGTAATCTTTTAAATCGACTGTTAAGACTTGGATTATGTTAATAATACCTAAAATTGTTAATTGAAAACTTTCCTAATAAACTGAAGTTATAAATAAGGAATGAAAAGTTAAATAGTACTAAAAAGGTATTAAATTAGTACCAAAATGTTGTCTAATTATAAAAAACATGTTTCTGCAACTAAAAAACTTTTTTATGTAATACAAGACTAATTTTGATTTCAGTTAATTAAGAAAACTTCAATAGTACCAAAAAAAAAGGGGAGAATTTTAGTACCAAATCTTTTGATAACCTTTTAAATCGGCTGTTAAGACTTGGATTAGGTTAATAATACCTAAAATTGTTAATTGAAAACTTTCCTAATAAACTGAAGTTATAAATAAGTATAGAAACGTATGATAGTACTAAAAAAGGGATTAAATTAGTACCAAAAATGGTTTAAATCATGTAAAAGTAGTTTTATTTATTTGCATTATGTTCCTTTAAATATTTGACAGTCTAGTCCAAAAACCAATTAAGTCTAAGTGCTTATAAATTGCTCAGTAACTTTGAACAACTTAGGAATTCCCTAAACTGATAAAAATAAATGTTTCAGAGTCTCTAACAATTAAAGTGTTTTCAAGTGCAGCCATAAATTCTACGCATGTTTTCCATTGTCAAATTGTATTGATAAGTTAGATGTTGAAACTGTACTTTTAAGAATTGCGAAAACAATATTTGCAAAAAACTAAGATAACCACAAAATTTAAGTGCAAAAATCTTATAGTTTAGAGCGTGCGAATTAAAAACCAAATGATAAGAATCTTTATAAATAACTAATTAACGTGTGAAATTAATTCTATTGATTATAGATTAAATTTGCACCCAAAAAGCCCTTAGAGCCAAAAGAAACTAATCAACATTTGCGCGTTCATGATATTTTTATCTTTTCTGTTCTAAATTTAGCTTTATTTCTTAGATTTTTTGTTGACCTTAAATTTTAGAGGAAAGTTTTGTTACTTATCAAATATTGCCAAATTTTGATGGTGTCTCTAGGCCTTAAATAAGTTTATTTAATCATTTGTTTATTTATATTGTTATTGGGGGGAAAATTTGTTGATTTCAAATTAATAAATATTAGATGTAATCAGTTAAGTTTTGCAAAAGATTAGAGGTTTAACAAATTTGGCAAATGAAGCTTAAGGTAGGAACAATTTAAGAATAATAACAATAACGTGTGATATATTCAAAAGCTATGGTGTGATCATTTTGAAACTTATTCAAAATTTCCCCAAGATTTAAAACATTTTAGGTTATACACCGAAAAACATGTTTCATAAATAGCATGAATTTTGTAGTAAATAGTATGAAACGAACATGAACTTTTTTCTCAAAGCAAAGTTCTTACTATTTTTTAATTAACCTAATAATATATAAACAATTCATACTATTTATGACATTATTCATTATTAGTATGAAATTTTGTTAAAGAAAACTTCATAGATTTTAAGCAGCAACTTTTGTCTGATATGACACTTGGATCCATTAGCTGATCCCCTGGTTTTAAACATTTGAACATTTTGCTTTCTTCAGCTTATTAATTAATACAAAACACTTGTTAGTTAAACGGGATTTAAATCCAAGTTTATTGCAAACTCAAAATTAACTTCCTTTACAAACAGTTAACTCTGCGGTCAACCATCTGTAAATGTTCCAGTGCTCTTGTGTCATCATGTCAAACTAATTGTGTAAATTATTTTAAACATTGTTGGCTCTGGTTGCATTCCTACCCCTAAAAGCAAACACAACCTTTTCCAAATTTTATCACTTCCCCTCCCCCTGAAGTAAAATTCGTGCTAAAAAGGAACTCAAAAATCAACAAAAATGGCTCAATTTGGCCCTTGGGATTATACCATACTGGCTATAGTACTCATCATTTCCGCAGGTATTGGTGTTTATTATCGTCTAACGGGTGGCAAACAAAAGACTGCTAAGGAATATTTGTTGGCGGATCGTGGCATGGGCATAACCCCCGTGGCTTTCAGTTTAACCGCTAGTTTAATGTCTGCTGTTACCATATTGGGTGTATCAGCGGAAAATTATCAATATGGCACACAATTTGTACTTATTAATATTGCCTATATCTTGGCCACACCTTTTGCCGCCTACTTGATACTACCGGTTTTCTATCGCTTGAAAACGGCCAGTGTTTATGAGTATTTGGAACAAAGATTTGGTTATGCCACTAGATTATATGCCTCCCTGGCTTTTTCAGTGCAGACTGCTTTATACATGGGCATAGTTTTATATGCTCCTGCCTTAGCCTTGGAAGCGGTTACTGGTTTGAATATAGTATTTTCTATATTGATTGTAGGACTGGTGTGTACTTTCTATTCTACTTTGGGTGGCATGAAGGCTGTTTTGATTACGGATATCTTCCAATCGGTTCTTATGTTTGCCTCGGTATTTGCTATTATTGTTTGTGCTGGCATTAAGGCTGGTGGCCTGGGTCCCATATGGGAAACCGCTAGAGAGGGTGGACGTTTGGAATTTTTCAACTTTAGCGTGGATCCTACTCATCGTCATACCTTCTTTACCCAGATTATAGGCGGTCTGGGTGTTTACTTATCTCTATATGGTGTTAATCAAGTGCAAGTGCAAAGATTACTCTCCGTCAAATCTTTGAAAGCTTCTGCTAATTCTTTATGGTGGAGTTTGCCGGTGTTAATGGTGTTAAGTTTTACCACCTGTTTCTCGGGTTTGTGCATGTACTATTACTACAAGGGCTGTGATCCTTTGCTGGAGGGACGTATTAATTCTCGTGACCAACTTATGCCTCTATTTGTGATAGACACCATGGGTCATATACCCGGTTTATCGGGACTTTTTGTATCCGGCATCTTCTCCGGCAGTTTGTCTTCTATATCCTCAGCTATATCCTCATTATCGGCAGTAACCATGGAGGATTATATCAAACCCTGGGTGGCTTATCGTAAGAAAAAGGAACTAAGTGATGCCAGGACTACCTTTTATACCAAAATTTTGAATTTAATTTATGGCGCTGTATGCTTGGGCATAGCTTTCATGGCTGGTTCGATTGGTGGTCTACTGCAAGCAGCTCTTAGTATATTTGGTATAGTGGGCGGCCCTCTTTTGGGTTTGTTTACCTTGGGCATGTATATCCAGAAAGCCAATCAAAAGGGTGCCATTACCAGTCTAACCATTGGTTTAGCTATTTCCTTTTGGATTGGTTTCGGACAACCTAAACCACCCATTCCCTTACTACCTTTGGATACCGATAGCTGTCCTGCCACACCCACTTCCTTAATAACAGACATCTTTACCTCTACTCTCCTGGAAACGGTAAAAGCAGAAGAGGAACCTCACTACTTCTATCTCTATCGTATTTCCTATATGTGGTATGCTGTTATAGGTTTCCTAATAACCTTCTTTTTGGGCATTTTCTTCTCTTGGTTATATGAGAAATTAGGCTGGGACCTAAATGATGCCCTCTACACTGATGCCTCAAGAACCACAATCAAATGTGATCTATTCGTGCCACCCATAGCCAAACGTATACGTAAAAAGCAAATGCCTTTGGTAGTGGTTACCGCCACTAGCTCGGAAATTGGTAATAATAATTCCCGCACACCCAGTTTTGTGGAAGAGGAAAATACGGCCCCTGGTTTAACTAAATCTTATACTAATTCTACCGAATTAACTGATATATCCAGTAAAGAAGATATTTCCCAGAAACCAGAAGATTTGGATAAGTCTAATGGCAGCAGAGGTAGTATGGATATTATACCCGAGGAACAGGCGGCTAATAATAAGAAAACTTAAGCATTTTTAACCAATAGTTACTACTAAATATGAATTTATGTTTTTTTAATTATCTTGTTTTTAAAGATTTATATATTTGTTTTACAACAAAAAGAACAAATGCACTTTTTCTTAGTTTAACTTTGCACTTAAAGAAGCTTTATTTTTTTTTTTTAATATATTTACGAATTTCATTGTTTTATTTTTTAAATAAAAATATTTAAGATTAATAGAAAATGGAAGAAATTTTATTAAAGTTTCTAATATAATCGATGGACTAGACCATAGAACTGTTTATACACTAGTTAAAACACCAGTTCATAGACTTTAAAATTAACTAATTCTTGTAATAGTCCATACACTAGAACATAGACTAGTCAATAATTAATTCCATACTAATCAATAGACTAATCGGTAGACTAGTCCGTAGACCAGTTTCTATACTAAACAATAGACTAGTTATTAGATTAATCCGTTGACTTGTCTGTAGACTAGTCAGTAGACAAATCCATAGACTACTCAATGGACTAGTCCATAGACTAGTTAATAGACAAGTTCGTAGACTAGTCAATAGACAAGTCCGTAGACTAGTCAATAGACAAGTCCGTAGACTAGTCAATAGACAAGTCCGTAGACTAGTCAATAGACAAGTCCATAGACTAGTCAATTGACAAGTCCTTAGACTAGTTAATAGATAAGTCCACAGACTGGTCAAACTACTTATCGATAGACTGGTCTATATACCAGTTTATAGTCTACTCAAAACATTAGTATATAGACTAGTCATTAGACTAATCCATAGACTAGTCAATAGGTCAACAAGTCCATAAACAAGAAAATGCACTATTAAACATACTAGTTCATTGACCAGTCAAAAGACCAGTCGTAGACTAGTCAATAGACAAGTCCTTAGACTAGTTAATAGATAAGTCCACAGACTGGTCAAACTACTTATCGATAGACTAGTCAATAGACAAGTCCTTAGACTAGTTAATAGATAAGTCCACAGACTGGTCAAACTACTTATCGATAGACTAGTCTATATACCAGTTTATAGTCTACTTAAAACATTAATACATAGACTAGTCATTAGACTAATCCATAGACTAGTCAATAGGTCAACAAGTCCATAGACAAGAAAATGCACTATTAAACATACTAGTTCATTAACCAGTCAAAAGACCAGTCGTAGACTAGTCAATAGACAAGTCCGTAGACTAGACAATAGACAAGTCCATAGACTAGTTAATAGATAAGTCCACAGACTGGTCAAACTACTTATCGATAGACTAGTCTATATACCAATTTATAGACTACTCAAAACATTAGTACATAGACTAGTCATTAGACTAATCCATAGACTAGTCAATAGGTCAACAGGTCCATAGACTAGTAAATGCGCTATTAAACATACTAGTTCATAGACCAGTCAAAAGGCAAGTCCGTAGACTAATCGTAGTTCAAAGACCAGTTCATAGACTAATCCGTATACTAGTTCATAGATTATTCAACAGACTAGAGAAAGCACCAGTCAACAGATTAGTCAATCTGTGATTCTTGAGCAATTGTTTCTCTTTTTCAAGGCGTTCTCTTGCTGCTCATCACCGATTGAAACACAGTTCTTTTTAAAACATTTATGTTATAAAAATCTGTATTGAGTTCTAGTTTAGAATATTGATTAATATAGCTCTTCTTTAAAAAGCTCTCTTTGTGCTTTTCACTCCTTTCAGCACTCTCTTTTAAAACAAAACAAATAAAGAGAAAATCTCTCTCAAATTAAAAACTTTCTTGTTTTTTTTTTTTAATTTCAAAACATTTATTTTTACACCTCTTCAATAACACGAATTCAATTTCGGATTCTTAATAATAATTTCCCAACCATTACCCATGTATATCACTTCCGATATACTAAGCTCTCTGCTGCTCTCTTTACTCTCACGAAACACCTCAACATCACCACTAAATTCTTTATTTCTCACTTGATTATCCTTTGACATTTGATGTTCCAATTTAACAGTGATCTTTTCATTTTGTATAACAAACTCTTTCGGACCATTGTCGTCTACCAATTCGGCCCAGTCGATATTGCGTGACCATAAATCCATGATAACCGAACTATTAATGGCACGTGTTGAGACCATGGAAGATGACGGCAAGGTCATGGGGATTAAAACTATTAAAAGTAGTTGATATGAAAACATTTTTCTCTTTTTTTTCTTTAATATTTTAAAGCTTTCGATTTTACTTCCTTTAACAAAATCGTTTAATTTAATACTAAGCATCAGAAATGTGACAGAAATAAAATTAACGTGTTATTTGTTATTTTGTTATTTGTTGTGTTAAATGAAGGAGAAAATCTCATCAGATATATATATCTCTTCTAAAGAGATTTGTTTTCTTATTAAAGTAGGCTCACACTTCTGCCACTCATGGATATTTTAAAATTTGTTAGAGATTTGTAACCGTTTGAGTTTTTTTAATTTTAAGAAACTTTACTATTAAAGAACTAGTTACCTGACTGGTTCCTGGGGCCTAGTATATGATGCTTTAAGTGCCTTAAATCATGTTTGTGTCTTTTCGCTTAAATTATTCTTTTTATTACTGGTTTTAATCAACTTTATTTTAAGGCCTTTTATGATCGGTGTAAACTTAGCATAAAATACTTTATTTATCTTTTAATAAACATTGTTGTAAGGCAATATTTAGGCTAGTCACAGTTTGGTTGAAAAACCTCTACCCCAATAAAACTATTACGTTTATAAAGTGAGAAATATTACAGCTTTTTATAATTTATACATATAAAAAGACTTTCAACTCTTTCACTACTTTTTATCGAAAATTCCTGACCTTAACTTTGTTGGCAAACTGTGAATACCCTAACTTTCTTTGCCTTACTGTATTTGCCTTTTATAATTTAATTAAATTTTGTTTGACAGTTGTTATTCTATTCATTTAATTCGTTGTAGTTTTTATGCAAAGCCACACTATCACTCTTTTGCAAAAAAAAAAAAAAACTAAGATAAATAAAATGAACTTTTTCTTTATTGCAATTTATCATTTTTCAAAAATTTTTTTCTTTAAACGACAAACTTGACAATTAGAAAATACGCAAATTAGTTGAAATGTTGCTTTGAAATATTTAAAGAATAGCTTTTTACAAATTTTCTTCATTTTTTGTAATTTTTCTAATGTTTTTAAAGATTTTTGAAATAGATTTAACAGCAAAAAGGCAAAATTTTGCATAAAAATTGCAAATATGATGACTTTTTAACAAGAATTCCAAAATCTTGTTTGAAATTCACAATTGTCAATAGTAATTTAAACAATATGTAACATTTTCCAAAACTTTGCTCGTAAAACAAATGTTTAAAAAACAAAAATGCAAAATTTAGCACGAAAATTGCAAAAAAAAAATGTTGCACTTTATATATTTTACAGATAATTCATTTATAATAACATAATATAACTGTTTTTAAGCAAACTAAAGTATTACTATATACTTTACATCTAAAATAAACGATGACAGAGAAAAAAGGCAACATTTTGCAAAAAAAAAAAAAAATATTGCACTTTTTCAATAAAACAAAAACAATTCAGTAGAATTCAAAAAAAAACTTGTAATGCGTGATTTTTAACAAATTGTGATAAAACTAAGTAATTTACAAGCAAAATAAATCATTTTTAATTAAAAATTCAAAACTTTACACAAAATGTTGCCCTTTTTTTAACACATTGCATAATACTTTTTATAATTGAACTAAAATTACATTTTATGAATAGATTTAAATAATAAAATGTGTTTTTCAACAATTTTTTACAATAATGAATAAATTTTAGAGTGAAAATGCAAAATTTTGCCTATAAATTGCAAAAAATGTTTGCCCGTTTTCAAATAATCGATATAAAACTCTTGAAATTTTATTTAAAATTACATGTCTTAAATGGTTTTAAATGAAATAAAGTGATTTATCGTATTTATTAACATTAACAAATTGTTTAGGAGCAAAAAGGTAAAATTTTGTAAAAAAAAAATTCAAAAAAAATTTTGCACTTTTTAAAATAGTTTTGCAAATATTTATTTGTAATTGATGCTGTAATTGAATTATATATAATATTTTCATGTTTTTAACTATTTAAATGAAAAATTTGGAAAAATTTTGAAAATATCCCTTTTTGAAAAAATTTCCCTTTAAGGAGATTTTTCAGAAATGTTTGCGTTTTTATCTTCTTAATGAATAAAAATTACAATTTTAACGAACTTTTGAGAATTTCCCTTTTTTGGAAAAATTTCCCTTTAAGGGATATTTTAGTTTAAAGATATATTTCAGAAATTTTTGTATTTCTATATTGTTTAATGAATAAAAATTACAAATTTGGACAATTTTTCAAATTTCCCTTTTTTGAAAAAAATTCCTTTAGGGAAAATTTTAGTTTAAAGAGGTTTTTCAAAATTGTTTGTATTTATATACTGTTTTATGAAATTAAGTTACAAATTTGTAACAATTTTTCAAATTTCCTTTTTTGAAAAATTCCCTTTAAGGGAAATTTTTGTTTAAAGAGGTTTTTTAAAATTTTTTGTATTTTTATACAGTTTTATGAATTTTAATTATAAATTTTTAAAATTTTTTTAAATTTCCCTTTTTTTGAAAAATTTTAGTTTAAAGAGGTTTATCAAAAAGTTTTTGCATTTTTTTATAGTTTTATCAATATAAATTTTAAATTTGTCCAAATTTTCAAAATTTCCCTTCATTAAAAAAATTTCCCTTTAAGGGAAATTTATGTTTAAAGAGATTTTTCAGACATTTTTGAATTTTTTATTGTTTAATGAATAAAAATTATAATTTTAACAAAATTTTAAAAATTTCAAATATTTGAAAAAATTCCCCCTAAAAGAAATTTTAGTTTAAAGATATATTTCAGAAATTTTTGTTTTTCTATATTGTTTAATGAATAAAAATTTTAATTTTCAAAAATTTTGAAAATTTCCCTATTTTGTTTAAAGAGATTTTTTTAGAAATTTAATAATTTTTGTAGTTTTTTCAATTTCTTTAGTCTCCATAAGTTTTACCCCTCAAGGGTACTTAATGAAGTTTCTTTTAAACTAATTAGTTGTTTTTCCAATTAAGCGTGAAGTTTTTTATTTAAATATTAAATTATATGATTCTAAACTAATTTTCTATATTATAAAATTTCACATCATCGTATGACAAATTTTAAAATAATCACCCATTTAATTTCAAGTACCGCCAAACAAATAAAAACACTTAAATAATAAATGTGTGTCAAATTCAAATAAATTTGTTTGTATACAAATGTTTTTTTTTATTATTATTATTTTCCTCTCAGCAGCTTTTTCAAAAACATATGTAGCAGTTATTTTTTTTTGCTTTCTTCTGGCTGTTATCAGTTTTTAAAAATGTTATTTTTAATATTTTTATGGCATTATCTTTTAAAATTTCGCCGACATTTTATAGTTCAAAAGGCAAACAATGAGTCGACTAATAGAAGAGATTTAAAAAATCTTAATTAATTAAAAATGAAATTAAAAAATTTCTTTAAATTATTTACATTTTATTTAATTAACTTGCACTTTCTTTTACACATTTTCTTTAATTCTTTCCTTAATCTACTGTTACAAAATTATCATTTGTATTAGTTTGTTCCGTTTGCATTTCATAGAAATTCTGCTCTTTAGCCCACTGCCAAAAGGCCAATAAATTTGCTAATTCCGTGTAAGTCAAAGTCTCCCTTTGATCGCCTTTTAATTCGGGCAAAACAGCTGTATTACTCAATTTATCAGCTCCTATATAATTAACAATTTCTTGCAGTGTAGCAGGCTCTCGTATGTCAGCAGGGTTAACTACTCGGTTATCTATATAGAGAGAAGCGGGATTTGTTACACCCCCCGCCTCCAACAATTCATTATTATTGTCATTATCTTGCTCTTGGGTTGTATGTAAAACGTAAGCTTTACATTTATGTAGATTAATAAAGATTTCTAGTAAAATTATCAATTTTAATATGAAATACATTTTTTTTTTCTTTATTTTGTTTAATTCACTTAATTTGTAAGTTTTTTTTTTTCAATTGTTTATAATTTAAATGATCTTTAATACACAACAGCTTTGGCTCAACTAAATAAGATCATGGGATCGCCACTATAGTAGATTTTAAATTTAATTTATTTTTCTTTTTTGTTTTTGAATTGTTTTTCTTTGAAAAATGAATTCAAAATAAATTAAATTATAATTCATTCATTGTTTTTATTTAGAAGAGAGTAATAATTCAATTGATAAAACGTAGTTTTTTGTAAAAGACTTTTCTTTTCTTCTGCTGTCTTTGACATAAATAAAGATTAGTAAAGAAAATAAAAAATTTCCAAAAATGCATTTTATGAACTTTACACTGCTACTCTTTAGTATTATAATATTACAGCAGCAATTTTAAATGAAATAAGTGTGAAAATGCAAAATTTTGCAAAAAAAAATTGCACTTTTTGAAGTAATTTTGAAATTAATCTTTCTAATTCACATAGAATTACATGTTTTCAATGACTTTTCACAATTTTCACAGTTTTCTTAATAGTTTTTCTTCAAAACAAATGATTTAAGTGCAAAAAGGCAAAATTTTGTATAAAAAAAATGCAAAAGAAATGCACTTTTTCAATAACACTTAAAAAAATCAGTGGAATTCAATGCTAATAACTTATAATATCTGAATTCTAACAAATCCTAATGTAACAAATTACTTTACAGCCAAAACAAATTATTTAGTATAAAAAAATTCAAAATTTTGCACAAAATGTTGCCTTTTTTTTAAACAATTTCCAAAATAATCTTCAAAATCATCTAGGATTACATGTTATGAGTGGTTTCTAATAAACAAATGAGATTTTTAACAATTGTTTACTATTGTTAACAATTTAAGGGCAAAAATAGAACATTTTGCATACAAAATGCAAAAAAATGCACTTTTTTATTTTTGGTTTTAAACTTCACAAAAGAAATCTACTTTTGTTTTTAAACTTTTTAATTTATAACTGTAACAAAAACTTTTATAAAAACTTAAACCTACACATTATTTTTCGTTATTTAAACTATTTTTCTAGAAACTAATTTTCTTCATTATTTTCCCTTGAAGTTGTTGTCGTCGTTATGGTGTGATTTAAAGTTGTCGTATAGTTTTTCTTGCGAAATGTCCCGGTACCCGAGTCATCACTAGGTTGAGCTATTATTGTCGATGAGGTACTCTGAAAGTAAAAAAAATAAACAAAATTAGATTGATGTTAGAATAGAACTAGAACTTAATTAGAACTGAACTAGAACTGAACTAGAACTGAACTAGAACTGAACTAGAACTGAACTAGAACTGAACTAGAACTGGACTAGAACTGAACTAGAACTGAACTTGAACTGAACTAGAACTGAGCTCGAACTGAACTAGAACTGAACTAGAACTGAGCTAGAATTGAACTAGAACTGAATTAGAACTGAATTAGAACTGAATTAGAACTGAATTAGAACTGAATTAGAACTGAACTAGAACTGAATTAGAACTGAACTAGAACTGAACTAGAACTGAACTAGAACTAAACTAGAACTGAATTAGAACTGAACTAGAACTGAACTAGAACTGAACTAGAACTGAACTAGAACTGAACTAGAACTGAACTAGAAATGAACTAGAAATGAACTAGAACTGAACCAGAACTGAACTAGAACTGAACTAGAACTGAACTAGAACTGAACTAGAACTGAACTAGAACTGAACTAGAACTGAACTAGAACTGAACTAGAACTGAACTAGAACTGAACTAGAACTGAACTAGAACTGAACTAGAATTGAACTAGAACTGAACTAGAACTGAACTAGAACTGAACTAGAACTGAACTAGAACTGAACTAGAACTGAACTAGTACTGAACTAGAACTGAACTAGAACTGAACTAGAACTGGACTGGAACTAAACTAGAACTGAACTAGAACCGAACAAGAACTGAACTAGTACTGAACTAGAAATGAACTAGAACAAAGTGAGTGTTATTTGAGTATCGAATATATTTTAAGTTATTTTTGAAATAACAGTTTATAATTTTTTAAGCAATTACAGTTAACTATTTAAAACTTTTTCTTATTTTACTAAATTTTTAATAATTTTTAAATTGTTAACAAATTTAAAAATGTTTAAATTAGCCCATTAACTTAAAAAAAATTTAAGATTTTTTTTTAATTTTCTTCATTTTCTAATAATTTTAATTTTTTTAAATAAAATTTGCTCGTTTTTTAAAGCATTTGCATTTCAATATGTTTTTTATTAAGCATTCAATTAAAAAGCGGCCAATTAAACTTTTTTAATATAAAACACTTTCATTATCACTATTTTCTTGTTTCCGTTTATAATTCATGTATATTTTTTATTAAACTTAAGTTCATTTTTAGGAATATTATATATTTTTTAAAAATTTTCGGTTTAATTTAGTTTCAAAACTTTTAAAGAAACCACCTACACCATTATTTGTTTCAGAAGGACTCCATGATTTTTTCTTATCCAAATCCTTAGACGCACAGCAACCCATTTTTTTTCTATATTAATAATAAATTTTACTTTAAACTTCCTTTCAATACACACTTTTTACTTTTTAAAGCACTTTCTAGCAACTGAAATAAATTTATTTTTATTTTAAAGAAAACTCTATTCGTGAATACAATTCTTTTCTGCTTGAAATCATGTGTTAAATAAGAAATACATACAATTGGCAAAAAACAATTTGTACAAAAAAATTAACTGTATATAGTCATATTTTTATCAGAATAACACCATTTTCCCCCTACTCCTACTAAATGTATACAGACATTTAACAGTCATTTTATACATATGTATATATGAGTAAGAATAACAATAAATATAAGTCATAATATTTATTTTTATACACAATTGTTTAAATACTTACTATTGGCTTCATTTTTAACAAAAATTTTGTAATCTTTCAAAATAGTTCAGAAACACAAACCCTAATTTCCTTTTGCTATGTTGTAGGAAAAAGTTTAAATATTTGTCTAAAATTCGGAACAAATATGTTATTTGTTTTAT
Source organism: Lucilia sericata (assembly GCF_015586225.1). NCBI lineage: Eukaryota > Metazoa > Arthropoda > Insecta > Diptera > Calliphoridae > Lucilia > Lucilia sericata. Next base: position 26,207 of record NW_023994608.1, on the reverse strand, counting down.
TATTTGGCAAAATAAATAACTATAGTAAAATATATACAACTGAAGTAGCTAAATACAGTGGCAAAATAAAGAAGTTATACAAGAGAACTAGAACTGAACTAGAACTGAACTAGAACTGAACTAGAACTGAACTAGAACTGAACTAGAACTGAACTAGAACTGAACTAGAACTGAACTAGAACTGAACTAGAACTGAACTAGAACTGAACTAGAACTGAACTAGAACTGAACTAGGACTGAACTAGGACTGAACTAGAACTGACCTAGAACTTAACTAGAACTGAACTAGAACTGAACTAGAACTAAACTAGAACTAAACTAGAACTGAACTAGAACTGAACTAGAACTGAACTAGAACTGAACTAGAACTGAACTAGAACTGAACTAGAACTGAACTAGAACTGAACTAGATCTGAACTAGAACTGAACTAGAACTGAAATAGGACTGAACTAGAACTGAATTAGAACTAACTAGAACTGAACTAGAACTGAACTAGAACTGAACTAGAACTGAACTAGAACTGAACTAGAACTGAACTAGAACTGAACTAGAACTGAACTAGAACTAAACTAGAACTGAACTAGAACTGAACTAGAACTGAACTAGAACTGAACTAGAACTGAACTAGAACTGAACTAGAACTGAACTAGAACTGAACTAGAACTGAACTAGAACTGAACTAGAACTGAACTAGAACTGAACTAGAACAGAACTAGATCTTAACTAGAGCTTAAGTAGAACTGAACTAAAACTAACTTAGAACTGAACTAGAACTGAAGTAGAACTGAACTAGAACTTAACTAGATCTGAACTAGAACTGAACTAGAACTGAACTAGAACTGAACTAGAACTGAACTAGAACTGAACTAGAACTGAACTAGAACTGAACTAGAACTGAACTAACTAGAACTGAACTAGAACTGAACTAGAACTGAACTAGAACTGAACTAGAACTGAACTAGACTGACCTAGAACTGAACTAGAACTGAACTAGAACTGAACTAGAACTGAACTAGAACTGAACTAGAACTGAACTAGAACTGAACTAGAACTGAACTAGACTGAACTAGAACTGAACTAGAACTGAACTAGAACTGAACTAGAACTGAACTAGAACTGAACTAGAACTGAACTAGAACTGAACTAGAACTGAACTAAACTGAACTAGAACTGAACTAACGACTAGAACTGAACTAGAACTGAAACTAGAACTGAACTAGAACTGAACTAGAACTGAACTAGAACTGAACTGACTGAATGAACTGAACTAGAACTGAACTAGAACTGAACTAGAACTGAACTAGAACTGAACTAGAACTGACTAGAACTGAACTAGAACTGAACTAGAACTGAACTAGAACTGAACTAGACTGAACTAGAACTGAACTAGAACTGAACTAGAACTGAACTAGAACTGAACTAGAACTGAACTAGAACTGAACTAGAACTGAACTAGAACTGAACTAGAACTGAACTAGAACTGAACTAGAACTGAACTAGAACTGAACTAGAACTGAACTAGAACTAAACTAGAACTGAACTAGAACTAAAACTGAACTAGAACTGAACTAAAACTTAACTGGAACTAAAGTGGAACTTATCCGGAACTGAAATTAGTATTAAAATGGTATTATTGTTTTGCTTTTGTGGGGCTAAATTCTTATCACCCTGTTGCATCAACAGTTAATTTTCTTTATTATCAGTTCAAGTGCTTTTAAAAGGGAGTATTATTAAATAAAAGTTGTTTTTGTTTTTTACTTTTTTTTAACAAATGAAATATTTGTTAATATTAATCACCGTTAGTATATAAAATATAATTTTATGCTTCATATATCTTTTTGTTTTATTTAGTTTAATGTTGTTGTATTTAAAATTGTTGACAATTTTACTTTTTGTGATAAAACAAAATTAACAAATTTCTTATTAACCATTTACAATAAGTGTTTTGTGTGCATAAACTCTTTACAGATAATTTCAGGGTCAGTTTTATTTATTAATTTTATTATTTTTTATTTGTTTAAAATATATTGTTATCAATACATGTTACGAGCATGTCTGTCTATATGTATTTATTTAAACAATAATTGCAAAATTTAACAACAATGCAAGAGATTGAAGGTTTTTTTCACTTGCATTACAGTCAAAGCAATAAAATGGACACAAAGGAATATAGAGCTGAACTAGAACTAGAACTGAACTAGAACTGAACTAGAACTGAACTAGAACTGAACTAGAACTGAACTAGAACTGAACTAGAACTGAACTAGAACTGAACTAGAACTAGAACTAGAACTGAACTAGAACTAGAACTAGAACTGAACTAGAACTAGAACTGAACTAGAACTGAACTAGAACTGAACTAGAACTGAACTAGAACTGAACTAGAACTGAACTAGAACTGAACTAGAACTGAACTAGAACTGAACTAGAACTGAACTAGAACTGAACTAGAACTGACTAGAACTGAACTAAAACTGAACTAGAACTGAACTAGAACTGAACTAGAATTGAACTAGAACTGAACTAGAACTGAACTAGAACTGAACTAGAACTGAACTAGAACTGAACTAGAACTGAACTAGAACTGAATTAAAACTGAACTAGAACTGAATTAGAACTGAATTAGAACTGAACTAGAACTGAACTAGAACTGAACTAGAACTGAACTAGAACTGAACTAGAACTGAATTAGAACTGAACTAGAACTGAATTAAAACTGAACTAGAACTGAATTAGAACTGAATTAGAACTGAACTAGAACTGAACTAGAACTGAACTAGAACTGAACTAGAACTAAACTAGAACTAAACTAGAACTGAACTAGAACTGAACCAGAACTGAACCAGAATTGAACTAGAACTGAACTAGAATTGAACTAGAACTGAACTAGAACTGAACTAGAACTGAACTAGAACTGAACTAGAACTGAACTAGAACTGAACTAGAACTGAATTAGAACTGAACTAGAACTGAACTAGAACTGAACTAGAACTGAATTAGAACTGAACTAGAACTGAACTAGAACTTAACTAGAACTAAACTAGAACTGAACTAGAACTGAACTAGAAACTGAACTAGAACTTAACTAGAACTAAACTAGAACTGAACTAGAACTGAACTTCAGTATTAATAGGTTTTTTTAACAAAATTTTGAATTAAATTTTTCTATATTTACCTTAAATTTATCCAAATCCGAATTACTTTTGTGTATAGTTTTCTGACATATCCGAAAAAACGATTGGTATCCTCAAATAAATCTAAATTCAAATCAATTTTTGAAAGTTTTATACTTTCAAGGGAACTGCGAGAACTTTTTGATAATTTGGGTTGGTGGACCACAGCTACGGGCGACGATTTAGGTTCTTCATTCGCTGCTATCGAAGAGGATTGTGTCTAAAAAAAGAAAATAATATTAAAAAAAAAAATATTTATATTTAATGAACAAAACGTACATGTGGAAATGGTTCCCAGGTATCATAACTTTTATTTTGAAAACCACCTGTGGTAACATCTGTAGTAGTTTCCATTTTATTTTCTGATTTCCAGCAACAGCAGCTAGGCTTTGAAAACATGATTATTTGTATACAAATTTAATTTTTGCTAATTTAATATTTAATTAATTTCCTGTAATTAGTTTAAAAAAATAAACATATTTTTTTCTAATTTACTTTCTTTAGGTCTTTTCTTCTTAGTGTCTAAATAGCGAGTGTTTGTTATTGATTTGTTAACATTATCATTAACAAACTAATTGAAATTTATTATTTGTACGATAAAATAAAAAGTTTACAACTTGAGAGTATTATTCATGCATTTGTATAGAAGAAAAAGTGTTCTTTTATTAGTATTAAATAACAAATCATAAACCAGAACTTTTATAAAAAAAAACAATTGTGGTTAATTTTACTTATTATTATTTTCTTGATCTTCTCTAATTTTAGATACAATCTGGTCAACGTTATTCTAAAGATGATGTTATACGCGCTATACTCAGCGCCATATCACCGGATATTTTTATACCCCATTACTGGCGTACTGAAAAGAATTGTGTGGTTTTCTTTGTGGATGATTATGCCATAGCCCAACGTTTACAACAAATCGAACGTAGCGTCCAAATGACCGATGGCTATCGTTTGTTTATCAGAGTACGGGCCAGTTGCCCCATTGTTTCGGTCGATGAGGAATTTAAGGAAAAAATGAAATTAGTTATGGCTAAAAGATATAATGCCCATACTAAGGCTTTAGATTTGACCAAATTCCATGCTGATCCTGATTTTCGTAATATGTTTGTGGGTCTTTTCCGTACCCCTGTTATGTCGGGCCGCTTTAGATATAATACAAAAGAATATACCCGATTTGGAGGCTTTAAATTTGAATGAGAATAACATAGCCTCCATGGAAAGTTTTAAGAATGTTGAACAAAGATTGCCGCATTTGAAAATTCTATATTTGGCTAATAATAATGTAAGTTTTCTTAAGAAATTTAAATTCATTTAATTTTGAACAAATTCTCCTTTTTTCAGTTACCTTCTTTGGCCCATTTACTGGTTCTACGCAATGTCCCTATTGTGGATTTGGTCTTGAAGAATAATCCTTTACGTCAGCGCTATAAAGATCATGCTCTTTATGTCAGGTATCAAAATGTGTTTAAAATTTAGTTTATTTTTTATTTTTTTCTATTTGAATAATACATCTTTTCCTGCGTATGGTTTAAGGAAATGTGTGTTAAATTTCCCGTTTGACCAATGAACAACATCATCAGTTTTCTTTTAGTTTGCAGTTTGGAAGTTATACACCAAAACTGTGGCTCTTAAAAAAGGAAAAGAAAAGAACTGGTGAAAGATTTATTATACTAACAGCTACCAACTAAAAGGTTTATTTGGAAAATAAACTTCTTTTAGGAGAAATTTTATAAAGATTTTTATTAACAAATGAAAACAAAATTGACTAGACGGAGGACTAGTTAATGGACTATACAAAAATCTGGTTAAACGAATACAGAGATATCTTTATTTTAAGGGTTGGTCTGTAGCCAATAAACTAGAGTACATATACGGATCTCTAGTCAAGAGATTAAAGTGATCTCTAACCAATTGTGATCTCGTCAATAGACTAGAGTGATCGTTAATCAATAGACTAGAGTGATCTCTAGGCAATAGTCAATGGACTAGATTGATCTCTAATAGTGATCCCTGGAATAATAATCATTCAATAGACGAAATTGATCTGTAGTCTAGAGTGATCTTTAGTCTATTGACTACAGTGATCTCTATTAGTTTATTAACAAAAGTCAGTAGACTAGAGTGATCTCTAACCAACAAAATGATAAATATTCAATAGACGCCATTAATCTCAACTCAATAGACTAGAGTGATCTTTAGACAAAAGTCTAGTGATCTCTGGGCAATGGTAATCTATAAATTAGATTTAGATCTGGTTGATCTAAAGTAGAGTGATCTCTAGTCTCTAGACTTGAGTGATCTATACTATTTAGCCCAGAATGATCTCTAATATCTAGACTAGAGTGTTATCTAGTACACTAGAGTGATCTTTAGTCTAAAATAAACTCCAGTCTCTAGAGACTAGAGTCATCTGGAGTTTATAAATTAGGTTGATCTCTAGACAGGAGTGATATCTAGTCTCTATATAAGTGAGATTTCTAGTCTCTATACTAGAGTGATAACTAGTCTCTATAATATAGTGATCTCACTAGTCCCTAGACTAGAGTGTTTTCACTAGTATCTAGACTAGATTTTTTATAGTATCCAGACCAGAGTGATCTCTAGTTTCTAAATTTGATTGATCTAGTCTCTAAACTAAAGTGATCTCTAGTCTCTAAACTAGAGTGATCTCTAGTGTCTAAACTAGAGTGATCTCTAGTCTCTAAACTAGAGTGATCTCTAGTCTCTAAACTAGAGTGATCTCTAGTCTCTAAACTAGAGTGATCTCACTAGTATCTAGACTAGATTTTTATAGTATCCAGAGCAAAATGATCTCAAGTCTCTCTAGTCCTAAGACTAGAATGATCTCTAATCTCTAGACTAAAGTTATCTTTAGACTCTTAACCAGAGAGATCTCTTGTCCCTAGACTAGAATAATCACTGATCGAAAGATTAGAGACATCTTTAATCAGTAAACTAGAACGATCGGACAAAAATAGACTCTAGACTGATCTCTGAACAATATTTTACAACATTAACATCTTTACACTATTTCAAGCATTTTTTATAATTTTACCACAAATTGATTTATTTCAAACTTATTTGTTGACGACGAACTTGAGTTTTTATAAAATCTTAATCGATTTTGTTTCAATTTTAAAAATGGTTTAATATTTTATATTTAGTTTCAATCAATTAAAAAGTTGTTAAACCAAAATTTCGAAATTCTTTAGAAAAATGCTAAATTTTTTATAAAAAAAATTTAAAAACTAATTTTTTTGGGGAATAGTTTGATATTAGAACATTTAAGAAACATTAACTAAAAACTAATACTCCAAATTTTGGTTAAACAAACTTTAAAACAAAAAAAGTTTTTAAAAATTGAAAAAAATTTTACATAAAATTTTGAAAAAAAATTTAAACTATTTAGAAAGCAACATACATTTTGTATTAATTGTTTAAATATGGAGTTCTGATTAAAGCTCTTTTAAATTGATTAAAGTTAAGAGGGTTTTGAGAAAAATATAAAAAAGAAAAAATTACAAAAAATATAAGAAAAAAAGTGTTAAAAAAGAGATAACAAAAGAAAGATAAGAAAAAAAATAAAAAAAACCCAAAAGAAAAAATATATAAAAAATATCAAAAAATGGCACTAAACTTAAATTTTAGTTAAATAACGAATAAACCTAGATTTAGGTTCCAAAAAAAAAAAGCTTTTGTGGTTTTTATGTTATATTAAGATCATTTCACAAATATTATAACTAAAATATATTAAACCCTAAAAGAACCTGCCTAAAGCCTTATTTACGTTAAACACTTAAAAGCTTTACTACTCTTTAAAAGACAATGTCAGTCAGCAGCAGCATCATGGTTAACGAGAGCATATGGTGTGGTTGTAAAACTTTTCCTGTTTGGGGAAAAAGTCAACCTAACACCGGTTGGTTAATATGTCTCTAATAACCTTATTACTAAAGACATTTGTCTGGTTTAATATTTTTAAAGAAAGCTTTATTAAGAAAAAGTGTTTTTAAGGCTTAAATCATATAAAACAAAAGTTGTATATAATTTACTAAAAAGTTTAGCTTTTTTTCAAACTTAAACCTAAAAAAAACTGGTGTTGTTGTTATAATAAAACACCAATTAACTTAAGGTTTTCAAAAAAAAAAAGCAAACTATATAACAAAAATAATTTAATAAACTACTAAAGAAATAACTGGAATAATTATTAATAATTTATATAACATAAAAAGAAAATATAACTAAAAGCTACAAAAGTTAAATAACGGTTTTTAAATATAAACAGAATTAAAATAAGTTTATTGCTGTTTTCGGAGAAAATTAAACAAAAGAAAAACAGAACAAAAAAGAAAAAAACAAAAAAAATTAAAAAATTATAAAAAAACCTTAAAAATTTAAGCAAAAACAACCACATTTTATAAACAAAACTTAATATCACTTATTTAGTGATGCTTATTGTTACAAAAAAAAAACCGCTAAAATGTATAACAGTGTTATAAAACCAAATTTTCTTTATATTTTAGCGTTTTTTGAACAAAAAATTGTTTAAAAATCTTAAATAATTTACTGTTTTAGTTTTTTAAAACAGAAATTTCAACAACAGGAAGTTATTTTTATAAGATTCCTTAAAATGTTGTTGTTTTTGTGCTAATAACATAAACCTTTTTAACTTTATTTGTTAAAATTTAAATTTTCAAAAGCTTTGGTTTAGAAAAAAGCTAAAAAAACAAAATTTATTTGCTTTTTCAATAGTAAACAAAAGTATAAAATATAAAAGAAAACTATAAAAAGTTAAAAAGAACAAGAATAATGATAGTGTTATGAAAACATTTACAAAATGGTAGAAGAAAAAACAAAAAGAAACAAGGAAATTAAGTTGAAATTTAAAAGGTAATTGCGAAAAAGGGAAAGTACAAAGTACAAAGAAAAAGAAAAAGAATTTTAACAAAAATAGAACAAATTCCAGGAAAAAATTAACAAAATAACAGGAAAAACTCACGTTTTAATGGTGAATTTAGTCTGGACTATAGTTCAGACTCTAGACTACGCTATAGTTTAGATTACAAACTAGATTATAGTCTAAACTATATGCAACTCTACAAACCAGACTAAGCTATGAGCTAAACTATAAGCCAGATTATGGACTATAACATGCTATAGTCTAGACTTTCATACAAAAATCAGACTAGACTACCGTACAGACTATAGACTACTAGTTATTACGCTTTCCAAACAAGTTTTTTTTAAAATTTCTTAAAAATTCTATTAAAACCGTCTAAAATTTTATTAAAATTACAAAACTAATATATTTCCTTTTTATATAATTTCATGTTTTACAAAAACAAAAATGTTTTAAATCATAACACTCACCTTTTCCTCCATAACATCCACCCTTAAATATGTTAACGAAAAATATTTTATTACCCATATTTAATTCACAGTGAAGTACGACGTAAATTTCCCAAAATTGTTAAACTGGTAAGTATAGAAGCTATTTTTCATTCATACTTCATTAAATGATTAAAAATTT
>NW_023994608.1:7500-12500 GCF_015586225.1 Lucilia sericata | reverse complement strand
TCCAAAAAAAAACAATAAATTAATTGATTAAATATAAATATATATGTACGTAACAAGAAGAAAACGTAACGAGTTTTATTTATAAATACAGATCAGTGTTCAAAAATTAAAATCTTCCTAACTCCCGCGATTTGACATTAAGAAAATGTAGTCCAGACCAATTTTACATCAATTTGTGGGAAACGAGGTCTATAAGATTTAAAACATAAACTCAACTATATGTCTCCTCTATTAAAATGGGTCATATTGTTTGATTTCAAGATTAGTTTGAACCATGGTACCACTTTTAACATTTAAATACAAAACTATATGATTTGAGTTCCTCTGTAGTCTTATACAGTTTTTTTTTAATCGGTCTATTCTTTTAGGAATTATAGTTACAATTCAATATAATTTTCTATAAGTCTCCCATTTACCGTAAAATGAATTTATCTTAATAATTATGAACAACATTATAAGTTTTTTTTAGCATTAAAACTTCATTTAATATTTATCCGTCTAATTTTTATTAAATAATTTATTAATTTTTGAAATTTTAAACAATTTTATTAATATTTCTTTAGTTTTCTTAACAAAATTTCTCTCAATGTATATTATTTTTATTATTCCCACTCTGGCATCTCTACCTTGCTTACATTTTAACTTTTGACGGCACACACTTTTTTTAATTATATTGAAAATTTGCTGGGCCTCAGCAAAATCGTTTTTGTTTATATGATCTGAGCATCGTACTTAGAGGTGGGGTATCTGAGCAAAATCGTCCCGGTCTACAGCAATGTACGTGTTGTGTGTCAATTCGAGCAGATTTTGCTGAGCACACATTGTATGTTTTTTCCCACTCTGGCATCTCTACATTGTTTACATTTGACAGCACACACTCTGGCAGTGTGGAAAAAAGCAACAACGCACATATTTATTTCAACAAAAACACGTGCAATACGGAGCTCGGGGCATTTTTGTTGAAATTTTAATAAGTTTTTATAAAAATTGAAAATATTTAATTAAACTAAAGTGGTAAAAAGTAAAACAAATAAAACAGCAACAAAATGGGCAAAAAATCCAAAGTAGGAAAAGCCCGTAAAGATAAGTTTTATCAATTAGCCAAAGAGACGGGTAAGTGAAGGCAACAAGAAAAAATGTGGAACACATTTTTAATTCAAATTGTAATTCTTTTAAAGGTTTTCGTTCCCGTGCTGCTTTCAAATTGATACAATTGAATCGTAAGTTTGGTTTCTTGCAACAGTCTCAAGTATGTATAGATTTGTGTGCTGCTCCCGGTGGTTGGATGCAGGTGGCTAAGCAGAATATGCCTGTATCGAGTATTGTCATAGGTGTGGATTTGTTTCCTATACGCGCCATACCCGGTTGTATAAGTTTAGTGGAGGATATTACCACCGACAAATGTAGAGCTTCATTGACTAAAGAGCTGCAGACCTGGAAAGCTGATGTCGTGTTGCACGATGGTGCTCCCAATGTGGGTCGTAATTGGTTGCATGACGCTTATCAACAGATTTGCTTGACTTTGATGTCTTTGAAGTTGGCCACAGAGTTTTTAAGAAGTGGCGGTTGGTTTGTTACCAAAGTTTTCAGATCAAAAGATTACAATGCCTTGTTGTGGGTTTTGAAACAGTTGTTCAAGAAGGTGCATGCTACCAAGCCTAGTGCTTCCCGTAAAGAGTCAGCTGAAATTTTCGTTGTCTGTCAGGGTTATTTGGCACCTGATCGCATTGATCCTAAATTGTTGGATCCTAAGTATGTGTTCGAGGAACTCGATTTGGAGGGCACCAAGAAGGGCAGTCTTTTGCATCCCGATAAGCAAAAGCGCATTAAAGCTGAGGGTTATACCGAACAGGATATTGCCTTGAGAAACGATTTATCGGCCACTGAATTTATGCAGTCAGAAAATGGTTTGGCTGCTTTGCAGGGCATTGGTTCGATACGCATCGATGACGAGAGAATTGCCAATCATCCCAAAACTACTCAGGAAATTTTGGAATGCTGTAAAGATATCAAAGTCTTAGGCCGTAAAGATATTAAGGGTCTGTTGGCCTGGTGGAAGGCCATTAAGGAGGAATACTTCAAAGAGGAGGATAAAGAAACCGAAGTTATTGAAGAGGAAGAGGCACCCAAACGTCCATTAACTCAAGAAGAAATTGAGGATATGGAAGATGAAGAACTGCAAAAACAAATCTCCACCTTGGCTGAAGAAGAACAAAAAGAATTGAAGCGTAAACGCAAGAAGACCCTAAAGGAAAAAGCCAAATTACAAGAGAAAATGAACTTGAAAATGGTTATCAAGGGAGATGATGGTCCCCAGGAAGAAATCGATCAGGAAATCTTCGATTTGAAAACTGTCAAAACCCAAGAAGAGTTGGATGAAATGTTGGATGTAGTGCCAGATTTTGATGTGGAAGGTGAACAGCAGGAGTTACCCAAATTGCCGAAATACAAAAAGTAGGTGGTATCAACCAAATAAAAGAAACCTGATTAAATTTAATTCATTTTGTTAACTTACAGATACGACAAAGATGACAAACGTATGGACGATGATGCCAATTATGAAAATGATGATGAACCTGAGGTATCCGCCGAGGAGGACAGTGAAAGTGATATGGATCAGCAGGGCTTGGGTCTTAGTGATGATGAAGATTTGGAAAAGACCTCCAAAGCTGGTAAGAATAAAAAGAAAAAAGAACAACATCCACTCATCAAATCGGGAGATTTTCGTGATAAGGATACGAAAAGACAACAGCGTGTACAGTTGTGGTATGAAAAAGAAAATCTACAAAATATAGACACTGATGACGATGAAGATTTCGATTTGGATCGTTTGGCTAACGAATACAAGAGCAAGGGCGTAGCGGTATTGGGTGAAAGTCAAGAAACAGGCGAAAGTAATTTGCTAATGGGTAAAAAAGCCAAACGCCGTGCACGTCATGATATAGAGAAAAAAGAATCTTCATCCGAATCATCTAGTGATTCTTCAGATGAGGAAACAGAAGATGAAGAAAAAACTGCGGGCGATATGGCTAAGGAACCGAAAGCCAAGAAAATACGTTTGACCGAAGAAGAATTAGCTTTAGGAGCCATGATGATTAAGGGCAAGAAGACTAGACGTGATTTAATTGATGGTGCCTGGAATCGTTATGCTTTCAACGATGACAATCTACCCTCTTGGTTTGTACAGGATGAAGAGGTACACATGAAGAAACCAGTACCAGTGCCTAAGGAATTGACCGAAGAATACCAACGTAAAGTCCAAGAGCTCAATGTGCGACCCATTAAAAAGGTTATGGAGGCCAAGGCCCGTAAACGTAGACGTGCCGTTAAGCGTTTGGCTAAGGCTAAGAAACAGGCTGAAAAGATTTTGGAAAATGCTGATGCAACCGCCCAAGAGAAGGCCAAACAAATTAAGAAGATCTACAAAAAGGCTCAAGAAAAGAAGAAGGAAGTCACCTATGTGGTGGCTAAGAAACATCAAACTGGTCGTCGTGCTAGACGTCCGGCTGGCGTTAAAGGACGCTACAAGGTGGTGGATCCACGTGAAAAGAAGGACAAACGTTCTCTGGTGGCCAAGAGTAAGAGAGATAAAAAGAAGGGCAAAGGCAAGGGTAGAAAATAGCAAGTGTATAAAAACATTTAAACCACAACTTCTTAGCTGTTATTAGTAGTTTTAACAAACAAAATGTAAGTATAACTATTTAGTAAAAAAAAAATATTTTTTATGAAAATATACAAGTGCCAAATTCTTTTTAAAGTATCAATTTGTGTGCTCAATAAAGGAGAAAGTAAAAAGAATTTGTGATTCCTAAAGAGCACTTCACTAATATTTAATTTCCGTAAAAAATTTCACACTAGGGCGATTAAGTTTCGATTAGTTTCTTTTTTATTTATTAATTAAATACATTAATTTCTATTTAGTTAAATAAATAAGTTTTAATTTTATACGTTTTCTTCGAGGATTTTTAACAATTATTTGGCCAAAAAATATATTAAACTTTACATTAAAAAAACAATTGATTTAAGCTTCATAAATACAGGGAGGGAGTTATTTTAAATGTGTAACGGAAGTATCACAGTACAACTAAAAAATTTCTTTGTTCAATAACTTCTTTCATTATGAGAAAACACACTTGTGTTTGGTACAGTTATACACAGAGGTTGTAAAATATAAAATTCCAAGAGAGCATGGAGCTTAAATTAATATATAATGTTAGTAGAATTAAGCCATTTACAAAATTTTGGAGTTTAAACATTTTTGTTTGTTGCTGAGGGAGTAAAGAAAAACTTAATCCACCGAACGATTGCCTACACTATTGGCATCTAAATCACTGCCTGAGCTAAGACTGCGGGATATCGTTGTTGAATTTGACTGTAGGCCACGATCTAAATTATAATATTGAACTACTTTGGGAGGAGGACGACTCGATATAACTTCCGTTATTTGATTGACAATCCATTTTGTGAGCTTAATCACTGCTATATGAGCAGCAAATTGTAATATTATAGCACCAAAACCCTTATAAAGACCCGAAAATCCCTCAGTGGCCACAGTGGTGCGATAGCAATCTATAGCACCCTGATAGTTGGTTAAAATAGGCACCACAGCATAACCATTATCCAGATTATCGATAATAGTACGAGTACCCTGTAGTTGAATACGATGTAAAATAGTTTCCAAAGGATAGAAAAAAACTTCAGTAGTCAACATGGAGATAAGATTCGAATAGACTTCTACGTTTTGATTTTCCAAAGAGTCATCTTTAAATTTGGCACCTTTACGTTCCTGGGCCTGTTGTATGCGACGGCGCATTATGCGTGAGGATAAACCTTTAATAACCAAGCTGTAGGAAAAGTTGGAAAAGGAAAAGTTATTTAATAGCTTGTTTTATATTAAAACAAAAAAGTTACCTGAATAAGTATTTCGTTATACCCACTGACACCGTGGGACCAATTAAAGCCCATATGGGCAGCATACGACCCTTTTGGGGATATTTCCA
>NW_023994608.1:0-2500 GCF_015586225.1 Lucilia sericata | reverse complement strand
CATAAAAATATAGTTAAAAATGTTATACCCAAAATACAATCTCCACTAAATAGAGTACCCTCGGGTGTGGTTAGCACCACATGATCGGTGGTGTGACCCGGCGTATGAACAATCTTTACCTTTCCTCCTTCCACCTCAAACTCTTGTTGATCTTGTAATTTTTCTACTTTTATATAATCGGGTATCTCGGGGCACACATCGGGAGCATCGGTTCTTAGGTATTTGAAAACCTGACAATCTTTATGAATATTTACTTTAAAGAATAATTTAATTTTATTATTAAAAATGTGTTTAAAATGCATATCATCCATAAAACAAAAAAAAAATATAACAATTTGATGAGATGAGTGATTTAAGATAAGAGATAAAAACCTTTATCGGCACCAATTTTCAAAACATCTTTAACTCCGCCCACATGATCATGATGCCAATGGGTTAATATAATGGTACTAATAGAGGCCTTTTCCTCCTTTAAAACGCCACTTAAATGTTTTATATATTCTGGAACATCGGGATCTCCAGTATCAATTAAAATACGCCTAAATGAGAAAAATATTTGAAATGGACTTTGTTCTTTTTGAAATAGCAGTAACTCACTTCGGACCAGTTCCTATTAAATAAGTATTGGTGCCCTGTAGAGTCATATGTCCGGGGTTACAACCCAATATTCTTATAATTGAAGAAGAAAGACGGGTAACCGGTGGAATTATAGACATTTTCTTTTAGTGAAAAACACTCTTGCGGTTGGGAATGTTGATAATTGAAAAACGCAATATTTACTAAATTTTGATTTTTTGGAAAGGGTTTGGTGGGGAGATGTTAAGAGCTAACAACAGAGCCCTGCGCCGACAAATATTAACGGCGGCGGCGACTGACACTAAGCCGGCTAAGTTTTCAACTACGTTTAGTTTTTAAATTTTCAACGATTTTAAATAAAAACGGAATCCGAGAGATCAGAAAGTGGGATTTTGGAAGCAAATATATTGTTTATAACAACAAAACAGAGCAAGCTCAAAAGATGTGTGAGAAATTATGCAGGGATGAATAAAAAATTCTTAAAAATTAAAAACAAAGTTTTACGAGGATCTGCCGATATTTAACCCTATCCTCCATATAAAACGTAAAAACAAATATATTTTATTTGTTTATTTACTAGCTATACCCAGTGTGCTGTGTTACCCTAAAAGCAATATAAATAAGAAAACCAGTTAACGATTTTGATGATTCTAACTACAATGGTTTTCCAGATATACAATTTGTTACATATGGGAGATTCTAAATGTTCTTCAGTCAAATTTGAAGATTCTAGCTCTAATAGTTTCTCAGATATACGAATTTTTCTATTTAATTCATATGGGAGCCCAAGCCCGACAGATGAAAGTCCGCCCTTTTTTCTCCAAAATGTTCAGATGAATATTAAAGTGCTTCGTGCAAAATTTTAAGTATTTAGTTCTATTAGTTTCCCAAATAAACGAATTTTTGTATTTAATTCGTATGGGAGGTTCCGCTCCCCTCATTGGTAGTCCCCCAATTCATTACCCCAAATGTTTACATGGATGTTAAAGTTCTTCCAGAACAACATCATTTAAAGGGATCACAAAGAGATTGAAAAATATTCCAAAAGTTTCACTAAAATAAGTAAGGAGTAGAAAACGTTAAAATCAATTATTGAAGGGGGCAGGGTCAATTATGGCCTATAAAGATTTCGATTGATATCGAGCCCTTTTTGCAAAATGGACGTAAGCGAGATAAATTTTCGTTCAATTGTTTAATTTTATGTTTATATATTCAATATTTTAGAAAATTCAAAAAGTACCAGTTAAAGAACGAAAAATTACCAGAAATACTCCAGTTTAAATTTTCATTCACTCAAGTCCCTGATTGCTTAGTTTTATGTTTTTAGGCTCATTATAATAGAAAATTCAAATAGTACCAGTTGAAGAACGAAAAAACACCAAAAAGTCCCGTTTTATATGTTCTAACTTACTCCATGCCCTACAGGTTTAATTTCATGTCTATAGGTTCAATATTATAGAAAATTCAAAAAATACCTTTTGAAGAACGAAAAAGTTCCAAAAAGTCCCCTTTTATATGTTGTCACTTAATCCAGGCTATACATTCCTAATTTGATGTTTCTAGGTTCAATATTATAAAAAATTCAAAAAGTACCAGTCGAAGAACGAAAAAGTACCAAAAAGTCCCCTTTTATATGTTATCACTTAATCCGGGCTGTACATTCTTAATTTCATGTTTCTAGGTTCAATATTATAAAAAATTCAAAAAGTACCAGTCGAAGAACGAAAAAGTACTAAAAAGTCCCTTTTTATAGATTATAATTTACTCCGGGCTCTACATATTTATTTTTATGTTTCTAGGTTTAATTTTATGGAAAACTCAAAAAGTACCAGTCGAAGTACGATAAAGTTCCCCTTTATAGATTCTCATTTACTCCAGGCTCTAAGTGCTTAATTTCATGTTTCGAGGTTCAAATTTTGTAGCA